>NW_026057580.1:80757860-80764250 GCF_023721935.1 Panthera uncia | reverse complement strand
AAGAAGAAGAAGAAGAAGAAGAAGAAGAAGAAGAAGAAGAAGAAGAAAGAAACCTACAGGCCAACATCCCTGATGAGCACAGATCCAAAAATCTTCAGCAAACTATTGGCGAACCAAATTCAACAATGCATTAAAAGGAGCACTCACCATGATCAAATGGGATTTATTCCAGGGATGAAAGAAAGGTTCAACATTCCCAAATTAATCCATGTTACACATCACATTAAAAAAGGAGAAAGATAAAAATAGTATGATTGTTTCGATAGATGTAGAAAAGCATTTGAGAAAATACAACATCTGTTCATGATAAATCTCTCAACAAAATGGGTTATGAAACATACCACACACAATAAAGGCCATATATAAAAAACCCACAGCTAATATCTTAATGGTGATTAACCGAAAGCTTTTTCTCTAAGATCAGGAACAAGGACACACACTCTTGCCACTTTTATTCAACATAGTACCTTTTATTCAATTTTTATTCAACATAGTTCTAGCTGCAGCAATCGGATAAGAAAAATAAAGAAAAATCATCCAAATTCATAAGAAAGAGTAAAACTGTCGCTGTTTGCAGATGACATGTTATGTTCAAAAGTCCCCAAGGACTACACAAAAGAACGAATGAATTCAGTAATGTTGCAGGATACAAAATTAACACACAGAAATCTGTTGTGTTTTT
Source organism: Panthera uncia (assembly GCF_023721935.1). NCBI lineage: Eukaryota > Metazoa > Chordata > Mammalia > Carnivora > Felidae > Panthera > Panthera uncia. The sequence goes on along the minus strand of NW_026057580.1, from coordinate 80,763,568 downwards.
ATGCAGTAATGACAAAGTGGAAGAAAGAATCATTAAGAAACTGTCCCACTTTTAATTGCACCAAAAATAATAAAATATCTAAGAGTAAATGTAACCAAGTAGGTGAAAGATCTAGACTCTGAAAATTATAAGACACTGTTGAAAGAAATTTAAGATGATACAAACAAATGAAAAGATATATCATGCCCATAGATTAGAAGAATATTGTTAAAATGTTCCATAATATTCAAACCTATTTACAGATTCATTGCAATATCTATCAAAATATTAATAGTATTTTTTCAAGAACTAGAACAAATAACCCCTTATTTTTTTATGGAATCACAAAGACCCTGAAGAGCCAGAGCAATCTTGGAAAACAAACAAACAAACAAACAAACAAAAACAAAAACAAAAACCTGATATCACAATCCCAAATTTAAAGATACACTTCCAAGCTGTAGAAATCAAAATAAGATGGTATTGACACAAAAAACAGACACATAGGTCAATGGAACAGGATGGGAAGCCCAGAAATAAATACACACTTATATAGTCAATTAATCTATGACAAAAGAGGCAAGAATATGGGGAAAAGACGGTCTTTTCAATAAATGTTATTAGAAAAAAAATAGCTATTGGAAAAAAGCTATTGGAAAAAATTTTAAATTATAAAAGTGCTTTTAAAAAGATAGTGACAAAGCTTCTTAAGAAATTACATGAAATATCCTTCACCAGGATCAAGAGATCAACATTGAGACACTGATTTAGAAAAGTTTATCAAAAACTTACAAGTTAAATGTGATGAAGTCTACCAACGAATAATCAGTTTATTGAAAAAGACAAAAGATGTGACTGGGTTAGTGTACTGAGCAAGATAAAGGCATTCTAGATACAATCAAATGTGTATTAAGAACATCCCTGAACTAAAAGGTAAATTGCCCTCTTTGCAATTATACTTTCGTGGTCCGAATGCATATATTGTTCATAAAGTGTGGCTACTTCAAGGCCAAATCCACTATATTTACAGATATCAAAGGATTTTTTTTGAAACCAAGAAGCCACAGATCTCCTTATTTAAGATAAAATCAGTTCACTGTGTGAGCAGGATGTGATACAGAGAAATGTTCTATAATGAGTTACTGCAATGCTCTCATTGTCCAACTCTAGCTATTAAATTTAATGATTTTGCCAGGTCAGATAACTTTTGCCACACACCAAAGATCCTTCTCCCTGTACACTTTCTACTTAGTGGAGATAAATTCAAGTTAGGCTAAGTAAAGAGAACTATATATGGAAATGACATAGCGTCTTCTTTTATTCATTCATTCAACAAATATTTCTAGAATACCTACTATATGCCAGATACTATTCCAGGTGTACTGAATAGGGCAAGGTTACTATTTCCATTAAGATTAAAGAGAACTGCACAATGGAAAAATAAACAAAAAACATTTAAATAAATAAATAAATAATGCCAAATAGTTCTGTGAGGGAACCAAATAGTTGTGTAGAGCAACAGCATGCAAAGAGGGGAGTGTAAACTATTAGATGATAAAGCAAGGGAACGCCATATTTGAGCTGAATCTGAATGAAATGAGGAAGTAAACCAGGCAAAGATTGATGGAAAGGGAGATTCCATAAGAGCAATAGGGAGGATCCTGAACTCAGAAACTAATTTGGTTGAGTACCCGTTCAGGAAGTCCTTCCACCTGTCAACCCTTAATTGACATGGCTACTAAGGAAATTGCTTTTAATATACTTGATAAAATTTACAAGAGGCTTTTACTACTCATTTTAACTATTCTGCTTGATTATCCTTGATTCTCTGCTTGATTCTCCTTTCAAGATAAAGTGTTGGTATCAGGACTAATTTCACAATATCTAAGTACATAATAAATCTAACTGGTCAACAAATAGGCAATGTCTATGAAAGCGGTATTACTGAAAGAATTGTTTGCAATAAATAGATACGTAATTCTTAGCATGCAACCACAAATTAAAAAAATAAAACAAACTTAAGAGACTTTAATTCCTGTTATATGCATTGCTTAATATTTTTTTATATAAGAGGAAATTATTTATAACTGATAGGTAACTGAAATTTTAGCTGCTTTTATTTTTTGTTATTTATTTAATTTTATTTTATTTATTTTCAGAAGAAGGGATACAGCACAAATGGGGATGGGCAGAGAGAGAGGGAGAGACAGAATCCCAAGCAGGCTCCACGCTGTCCGCACAGAGCCTGATGTGGAGCTCTGTCTCACAAACCATGAGACCATGATCTAAGCTGAAATCAAGAGTCAGATGCTCAACTGACTAAGACACCCAGGTGGCCCTTACCTGTTTTTAATATTCTATGTATAGTGCAAAAAATTCTCTTTAAAATCCAGTATACACACAACAGTATTCCTACTACACTGTTATATAATTCTGAACCATGATTTCAGCTAGGACAAATGAGAGTTATTTTAATTCTATTGCCATCACAACACCCACAACGTACCCACCACACGATTTTTAGAAATTCAAAGTATGATTACTCCGACAGCATCTTTACTGGTCAGCTGCATATGATCTATGTGAGGTCCCCAGCGACCCCCTTTCAGGTTTTATAGTTATGGCCAGCATATATGGCTATAATAAACTGTCGATGATGTAATATAATCTTATGTGTTATTAAAAATGTAAATGTCCAATTTTCAAAAATATTATAAGGAAGGAAAGATCCTAATTAGATTTTGCTTCAGACTCTTCACTTCTGATTCAAATGTAATGACAAATATTATGGAATCAAGACAGAATAAATGCTTGATTTTTCTTTGAGCTCCATATAGGACGAGGGTTCTTAAAAGATAAGGAAATAGTTAGAAATACATCTCTGTGGTCACATGTACTTTGATAAACATTACCCTGCAGTGTTTCAGGTCTCAAATTCAAGAGGCCAAGCATTTAAATAAAATAAATGAATCTGTAATGCATCACTGAAGTCAAAACACATGAACTGACTTTGAGAGTTGGAGGCTACATTTTATTAACATAATTTTCAAACAACCTACCATATTGAGAATATGTAACAAAAGCGGAAACTGAATCACCTGTAGAATTATATTCTTTCATATTTCCTCAGCTGCTAAAAGTTTCAATTCAAAGTTCAATATTCTGCCTATAGGCAACATTTTATTAAGTCTATAATTAGTGATTCTAGTTTTTCCTCAAGGGACATTCCATTTCTAATTTGAAACAACTACTACTGAAGAAAGCTTCTCAATATATCTAAAAACATATTTTTTATTTCAAAATGTTTACAAGTTTTATAAGGTCCCCATAAATGCTTTCTGCTAACACCACAAAGAGCCATGGACATAGGGCAGAAGCTATCACTAAAATATTCTTTTTCACTTATGAAATTCTTGGCCTTAAAGAAATAATAAAGGAATCTAAATTTTGCAAGACATTAATGATAATAAGCGACATCTCTAAAACCCCACAGAATCGACTGGAAAGAGCATCTCTTGACCATGAAAGTCATTTAAAGGAGCAATTAAGTTATGGTCTGAAGTCTGATGTTCTGTCACAAATTTATAATGTCTGGGTTCAACCTGTACTTTTAGCAATGTGGGAATATTATAAAGAAGGTGAGATGCACATTGTTGCTTTGAAACAGAAATAAATTTGGAGTGCCTGGGTAGCTCAGTCAGTTAAGTGTCTGACTATGCCTCAGGTCATGGTCTCAGGGTGTGTGAGTTCGAGCCCTGCATCAAGCTCTGTGGTATCAGCACAGAGTCAGCTTCAGATCCTCTGTCACACCATCTCTCTGCCCCTCCCCTGTTCACATTCTCTCTCTCTAAAGCAAACATTTAAAAAAAATAAATTTAAAAAATAACAGATTCTCAGTTTTGTGGTTTCACAGTCACGTTTGTGGTGTATATTTTTTTCCACAGTACCCCAGAAACAAAATCTAGTAGTTCAGTGTAATCAGTAGTTAAATCCAAACAACATCACATCACAAATAATTATGGACTAACACTTACTAGACATTTAAAAAAATAATGCACACAAATAAAAGAAAAAATAATACATTTTACTTTGTTCTTAACCACACTCACTAATAGTATATATGTGCAAAATTTTAAATATTGAATCTGATTAGACATCACCACCCTTCTACCCTTTCCACATAAATATTCCCATGGTATTTGCTTTTTTTCCCAAGAATGACTAAAAACTCAACTTCTCAAAACTAACATTATCAAAAGGAATTATTGTGTCTAATATTAAATCTGTGAACTACCTGGATGTAGTAGCTCATGTGATGTCTAAATTATTCCAGAATTGTTTATAATAGCTTAATCATTCCATTTGTCTTCCTTCAATTTCCAGTTCATTTTATCTTAGTCCATTAGTTGTATAAATATAGACTAACTGTCCTTTGTCTTCAATATTAAAGCTGTCATATAGCTTAAGATCATTTTTGTCTCTTTCCAAACTAAATGACCCTATTTCCCTTTAATCTTCACTCACAGGTTCCACTTTTCATTCTTTTTTTTTATTATTTTTTAACATTTATTTATTTTTGAGACAGAGAGAGACAGAGCATGAACAGGGAAGGGGCAGAGAGAGAGGGAGACACAGAATCTGAAACAGGCTGCAGGCTCTGAGCGGTCAGCACAGAGCCCAACGCGGGGCTCGAACTCACAGACCGTGAGATCATGACCTGAGCCGAAGTCAGATGCTTAACCGACCAAGCCACCCAGGCGCCCCACCACTTTTCATTCTTTTAATTATTTCTGTTTTTTTTTTCTTTCTTTAGACTATCTTCAATATCACTGAATATCTTCAAGCAATTGATCCTCAAAGAGAATCCATTAGATATAACAGTAAAATTACAGAATGCAGCTTTATGAGATTAAATGAGGAATTAGATATGGAAGACTTCTGTAAGCCAATAAGATGTTTTACCATTTGCACAGATTATAAATATGAAAAATTCCTATGTTAAGATATTTTGTTTAGAATGTAAGCATATGGGAAATTTTTGGAGGATCTCCTATTAGGAGTATAGTTATGAAAACTCTTGTTTTGTAAATATCAACAATAAAAATATAGTATAGTAAATTTAAAAATATATCAATAAGACATTCTTGTTGGCTTTTTGCAAAAGTGACCTTAACTATCTAATACATTTCTTACAGACTCACTTTAGATTCAAAGTAAAAAAAACAACTAAATATATAAAAAAAAAAAAAAAAAAAACAAAAAAAAAAAAACCACCAAGTGGTACTCTTCTTTATACTTCGGGCATGTTTCTCACGAAATCTTATATTGGTTTTCTAACTACAGTATATTTATTCCTCAGGAAAAAAGAAAAAAAAAACTGCTTTTAAAATATATTTAGGAGTCAAATTTCCAACTTACTCTAAAGCACAGAGATGGAGTTTTTTTTTATCAATGAATATGTAGATTTTGAAGCATCAACTAACATTCCAATATTAACAGTGCAAAGATCAAAGACAGCAAACTTTGCTTGATATATAAATGTGATCAACATTTTAGGAAGCAACTGTATAACAAGGGTAGAATCAGAAAACCAGGAGACTGCAAGCCAGATAGTATGGAACTATAACATAGACTTAGAAAGCAAAGTTTGTTGTCTTTGATCTTTGCACTGTTAATATTGGAATGTTAGTTGATGCTTCAAAATCTACATATTCATTGATAAAAAAAAA
>NW_026057580.1:80745502-80755502 GCF_023721935.1 Panthera uncia | reverse complement strand
TGTTCCCAAACATAGCTGTTCCAAGAGAAAACCTGAATATATTTCACTGGTAGAATTACTCTTGTACCCTCTTGAGAGCTTGTAATACACAAGTGCACTTGGGAGCGATTGGGTCTTGGCTTGAGCATGAGAGTGGCATTGAGAATAGATTGCTGCTGCTAGCTCTTAGTGTGAAGGGGAAGAGACTGCTGTGTAGATAAAGCAAGGGTTATTTTTCCTACTGTAGAGCTCTGTCCCTTTATTCACTATAGATCACCTAGCCCAAGTGAATAGATTTCCCACTAGGTATATTATCTTGAAGGAAGACTCTTTTCCTGATTGTACTTTGATGGGATATGCAAGCTAGTGTTTATGGCCCTCCCCATCCCCCTGCCAAATGAGCCTCATTGCTTAGTCAGAATAAGCATCCTTGCCAAGCCCCAAGTCCCATGATGGCACTAAGAAGAAATAGTAAGACAGAAAAGGGGGAAGGCAAACACTGGCTGACTGTGGAACACTGAACATTCTTCTCCCATTGCCAAGTTCATGGTTTAGTATTTGCAGCTTCAGAGTCTGGTCAGCTGTATTGCATGATCAGGTTTATTTACGTTTTTTTCCACAGGAATATTTGACAGATAAAAAAGCCTCTTGCTCTTGGGTTTCTTAGGCCCCTTCAAATCCTATGTTTCTCAGTTCGTCAATTTTGATGATTCCAACTCTGAGACCAACAGATGAGTTCTCTATTCAAACTGGACATGACTCAGTTTCATGCACACTTTTCCTTGCCAAACGTGTACAACTTCTGAGAGTAGGAATTTCTGAGAACTGGTAAAAACAATGTTCACTATAAGCCTCTATTACAAATACTAGTTAATTTGAGTTTGAGTGTCCCTGAGTGATTTTACCACATCCTGCCACAATCAAGAAAATTTTCTTTTGGGTAGAGCAAAGGACAATCGATACAAAAGGATGTTAATCCTCCAGTGTTTGTCCAGAGTGAAATTCAGATCAACTTGCTAAAATTCTGTTACACTAAACCCTGCTATATCTTCCAGAAAAGACCTAAAGTCCTTTTGCAGTATTGTGAGTTTAATGGATAAACAAATATGCGAACACTGATGACAGAAACTGGAATAGAAGTGAGATACTGAGTAAAAGATAGTAGTCTACCATATCCTTGTGTTCTTTTTAAAATTTTTTTTAAGTTTATTTATTTTTGGAACAGAGAGAGACAGAGCATGAATGGGGGAGGGTCAGAGAGAGAAGGAGACACAGAATCTGAAACAGGCTCCAGGCTCTGAGCTGTCAGCACAGAGCCCGACTCGGGGCTCGAACTCACGGACCGCGAGATCATGACCTGAGCCGAAGTCGGCCGCTCAACCGACTGAGCCACCCAGGCGCCCCGACCTTGTGTTCTTTTTAAAAAGTATTTATTTATTTATGAAAGAGACAGACAGAGTGTGAGCAGGGGAGGGGCAGAAAGGGAGGGAGACACAGAATCCAAAGCAGGCTCTACGCTCTGAGCTGTCCTCACAGAGCCAGACACAGAGCTCGAACTGACAAACCATAAGATCATGACCTGAGCTGAAGTCAGTTGCTTAACCAATTGAGCCACTCAGGTGACCCATATCCTTGTGTTCTAATTTCCCTGAAATACACATGTGTGTCAGGATTGATATCTATGTCCATCACCTCAATCACCATCAAAACCCTATGTGGTATGTACTAATAACCCGATTTCACAGATGACAAATGGATGCCTAAAATCAAGTAAGCAGCAGAACTGGTATATGAACTCAAGTATCCCTGACCTCCAAAGCATACATTTCTTTCAAACACAGGCAACATGTTGTGTACTTACTATAATAGCTATTAAAGTTGTATCTGATGGGCTAGTTCTATGCAATGCAAGATCTGGGCAAGTAGGACAGAGTGTGGCCTATAAATGAAGAGTGAAATTAAGTTTTTTGTTTTGTTTTGTTTTGTCTTTTGTCCAACTGGATATTGCAAGGTCCTAGTTACTCAAAGGTACTGAAGTATCAAGTGGACTAGTCTTGGAGTTAAATGCTATGGTGCTCTGCATGTCTGGATAGAGAGGGAATAAAACAGCAAATGTTAGTTCAAGTTAAGTGCCTAACTTTGCTCTATTCATCCCAAAACTTTAGAAATTTTAATTATATGGATAGATAATAATAGCATTCTTGGACTGGTAAATCTATTTTGATTTAACATTTTCTTGCACACTGTCATACCTTTAACTTGTTTCATTCCATTTCTCAGTGGAGTTATGGGCTAAATTGTGCTCCTCTCCCTTCATATGTTAAAGGCCTAACTCTGGTAATTTCAGAACGTGACTATTTGGAGACAGGACCTGTAAAGAAGTGATTAAGTTAAAATGAGGTTGTAAGGAAGGGGCCTAATCTAATCTGACTGGTATCTTTACAAAGATTGGAACACACAGAGAGACACCAGGGTTTCCTGTGCATAGAGAAGCCTAGGTGAAGAGGCAGCAAGACAGTAACCATTTCATCTACATGCCAAGGACAGAAGCCTCAGAGGAACCCACCTTGCCAGCGCCTTGATCTTGAACTCTTAGACTCCAGAACTGTTAAAACATAAATGTCTGTGGTTCAAGCTACACACTATGTGGCATTTTGTTATGGAAGCCCTAGCAAACTAACACAAGGAGAAAAGACAGATTCTTCATACTGGATTCTGTATGGGAATTTTGATATGCAGGCTTTTGCATAAAACTTCAAATCTAGGTAGTTTGAGTAAACATGGGCACAAATGGATCACTTTCATCTCTAATTAAATTTGTTCTCATGCTTAGCCCACTTTAAAATGGTAAGCAGGTTGTATTCATTAACATAAAAAATGTAACTACCAGAAGGAAATCACAGCTTAAGAAGAAGTGAAACAATCTCCCACACCCACATTAATTTCCATTTACATTAATGAAATCAACATGAACAACATAAACAATGTGAAATGACAGACAATCCTCTCAGCTAGATTGTTAAAAATAAAAATAAAATGAAAACCTCAAGAGGGTGTTAGAGCCACTAATGAAAAAGTTTGAAAATCACAAGTACATTATCAAGAACGGAGTAAATACAATAGTAAGTAAAGGGAAAAGAGTTGATAAACTTATCCATTCATTGTCATCCCTTCACAGAGATATCAGTTATGAAAGAAAGGAGTTTTAGTTTCAGCAATGGTTCTGTATGCTAAAAACAACTTCACCCATCTTTCAAAAAGAAAACAATAGTTCTACCTCTTATAGGATTAATTATTCCATTTGTGAAGAATGACAGAAAATGTTATTACACACACACAAAAAGAAAAGGCAAAACACAACTAGTTGTGAACTTTCTTAAATGGCTTTTAAAAACTCTTAATATATAATCAAACTATCAATATATAGTAGATAGGGGCATGCATATAATTGTAATCAATAAGAAGGAAAACTATGCTGGGCTCAGAGAGAGAGTTACATATATGGTTTGTTTTGTTTTCTTATTGAACACAGATCCTATCGTACCCCTATGCAATTCAATTCCTGGTTGCCATTTCTCTAACGTATGTCCCAGGAGTATCTCCATGTTTTTTATTACTGCTTTAGTCAGCCCATTATTTCTCATGTGTATTGCTCTGATTGCCCAAGTTCCCTACCTCTACTTCTGCATTCTCTACAAGACAGTCAAATGATTTTTTAAAATGTAAACTGGATTTTTTTCATTTTCTTCTTTAGAGCTTTCCAACAATTTCATCTTTGATTTAAGGTAGAATTCCAACTCTTTCCAATCATCTACAATGCCATATGGGATCTGCCTTACCCTGTCCACCTCTGCAAACCTATGCTGTGCTAGGATTGCCCCACCCAATCTTTTCCAGATACAATGAATTTCTTTTTATCCCTAAACAATGCGTTAATGCTCTCCAGCTTGCCATTTTCTTTGTCTAGCATATTCTCACCCCCAGATCACTCTATAGTTGACTATTCATGTTTCATGAATAAAGGTCAGGTTTTCAGAAAAGACTCACTTGAGTACCCAATCTAAAGTAGTTCTTAATTGTAAGTCTCTATGGCATCCCTCTATTAATTTTGTTCATAGCAGTTTTTTTCACTCTCAGAAATTATCTTGTTCGTGTGTTTATCCTAGATGGTTTATTTTCTCTCTTTTCTCTTTAGAATGACAGACCTTGTATATCTTCCTCACTATTGAAATCCTGGTACTTAAGACAGTTCCTGGCACTGAAAAGCTGTTCAATAAATATTTACACATGCATGAATCATGGATATAAACCCTCTCTACTCTGGTAGGAGAAGATCAGGTAAAAAGCTACATGAATTAGAAAGAAACATGAAATCCATCCCCTTTATGGTTTTCCTTTGCACCTTAGTCATCCATCAGTATCCCGTGATCTACTTCCTCTTCTCTGGTCCCTATCCTAGTTCCTCCAAGTTTCTAAAAACAAATATTTCTCCCAAATAGAAAGCACCTCTATTTCACAATGTCCACCTTGCCAAAAACAGCCTTTTAATCCTATTCAAAAGCAAGGTAATGTCCTTTTGCTCCACTTATTCACCAGATTTGATGTTAGGTTTAGGCCTTTTTCTTCCCTCCTTTGTCCTAATACTTGCATTTCTGGGCTTCTCATTGTTACTAGGGCCTTGTTCAAAGGATCTTGAAGATGTACAATTTAAAACCAAAGGCACTTCGGGACATATGACGTGAGTTCATTTTTTATCTTTGCCCATCGCGTACACTTAAAAATAACAGCTTTAGTAATTGTCCACTCACTATGTGTCAGTTATCTGCTTCTCTATCATCGTGTGCCATCACATCAATACTCCCAATTCAGAAGCCAACAGTATAATTTTTTTTTAATTTTCCTTCAAATTGTTTTTCCACCTATCTCCATATCATGCAATTGTTAAATTATACCAAAATTTCCCTTCACACAGTATAGCAAAAAAGACAACACAAATTATAGGTCTATGCTTTCATCATTTAGAGTAAAACCCTCATTATTGCCATTTCCTGATTTCCCCAATTGGAAATTCCAAGCTCTTCCTTCATCCATCTGTTCATCCTGCCATTCATTCAACATTTCCTAAGCAAATTTCTGCACACCCTGCTCGATGTTGGAATAGCTAACACAAATATAAATATATATTATATATTATATTATATTATATTTTGATCATATATATGCATATATATATACATATATATGTAAATATGTATGACCAAAAATATCTCACATACTAGTGGCTTAAATTCAAATGGCTTCTAATCTAGAACAACAAGCAATTTTGAAATGTCAAAACTCAAAACTCATCATGCAGTTTTCAACCTTTTATTTTTAATGTCTGAAACAATCCCTTGCCTGCCATGTGACAAGGTACTGTGCTTCAATATTACAGCTCTGATCAAAAATCTTATTTCTGTAAATCTCTCCCAATTAATACCTTATGACCAAAATACTGTAACAAATAACTTGAAATGCCCATTTTCATAAATTTATAACAATATTTGTTTATTATTTTTGGACAGATATTATTATGTATTATCATCTGTCAGATAATCTTTTCAGTTTAGAATGTGATTTTCAAGGAGGTTCCAGAATTTGACATTAAATCCAAACAATGCAATCCCATAGTGCTCTGTGTATTCACAAAATACACATTTTTCAGTGGTGATGAATATTGACTTTAAACTTTAAAAAGGAGGGAAAGAATCACCTTGCTTATAAAGAGGAAGTAAGAAAGCACGAGTATGAAAAGAACAGAGTGACAGAGTGTTACATTCTCATAATTTGAGACATTTCCTTAATGAATGTCCAGTGACATCATTCATGTGAGGTATTAATAGTTATGGCCAAAGTAAACATTTTATATTTCATGGAACTTAACTAGAATATTATGACCAAGAGGTCCTTATTCCTCAAATAAAAAAAAAAGAAAGAAAATTTAGGGGCGCCTGAGTGGCTCACTCAGTTAAGTGTCTGACTTCAGCTCAGGTCATAACTTGTGGTTCATGGGTTTGAGCCCTGCATCAGGCTCTGTGCTAACAGCTCAGAGCCTGGAGCCTGTTTCAGATTCTGTGTCTCCCTCTCTCTCTGCCCCTCCCCTACTTGTGCTCTCTCTCTCTCAAAAATAAATACATAAAAAAAATTAAGAATTTTTAATATATGAAAATCAGTGAAGATAATATACCAAAAGAGTAAAAGTGAAAAATTATATGATTATTTCAATAGGTGCAAGAAAATCATGTGATAAAATTCACCCAATCATGTTTCTTTTTAAAATACTTGAAATACATCCCCATTCACATTCTGTCTCTTTCTCTCTCAAAAACAGACATTAAAAAATAAAAATAAAAAGCGGGGGGGCCTGGATGGCTCAGTCAGTTAAGTGTCCAACTTTGGCTCAGGTCATGATCTCACACTTTGTGAGTATGAGTCCCGCATCAGGCTCTGTGCTGACAGTTCAGAGCCTGGAGCCTGCTTCAAATTCTGTATCTCCCTCTCTCTCTGCCCCTCCCCTGCTCTCTCTCTCTCTCTCTCTCTCTCTCTCTCTCAAAAATAAAATTAAACATTGAAAAATTAAAAGAAAATTAAAAAAAACATGGACAGAAAGCAAGAGTAGAGATTTCACAGGAAAAGAATTACAAATGACACTTACAAACATATTTAAAATCCTCAAAAATTTCCATGAATATAATCTGTCTGGCAGGCTTACAGATATAAAATGCTCATATATTTGACGTAGGGATTCAATTTCTAGTCAATGAGCTTACTACCAATATGCTTATACAAACATATAGATACATAAGCGAAACATGTTCATTACAACATTGATTGTAATAGCAAAGAAACCCATAATTAATGTAAATATCAATCATTAAGGAACTGATTAAATCAATTGCAGTTCATCATTATAATGGAATTCTATAGTCTATTAGGATGTGGCATAGGCTCTGGGTTATATTGTTAACTCATAAATCAAAGTACAGAGATGTTTGTACAATAAAATATTTATAAAGTAACATGCATTTATAATTTATAGAATGATACACCATTTATTAGTGGTATCCAGAAAATAGATGTGTCTGAGTTTTTGGAGGAAACGTTCTTTTTAATATGTTTTGTCATGTTGTGTAGGGTTTTTTGGTTGTTTTCTTTTGAAACCATAGACTCTCCCAAGTAGAAATACAATGAACACTGGAAAAGAAAGGATATTTCTGTGCAAGAAACCCAGAATAGTCAAAACACTTTGAAAAAGAACAAAATTGGAATTCTCACATATCCTGATTTCCAAACTTACTACAAACCTACAGTAATCAAGAGTGCGTGGTACTGGCATAAAAATAAACACACAGATCAATGAAATAGAATCAAGAATCCAGAAATAAATCTCCTCATTTATAGCAAATTTATTTTTGACAAAGATGCCAAGAAAACTCAATGGGAAAAGAACAGTCTTTTTAACAAATTTGTTTTAGAACAACTGCATAACCTCATGAAAAAGAACAAAATTGAACCCCTATCTTACAACATACACACAAGAAAAATAAACTCAAAATGGATCATAGACTTAACAGTTAATATAAAGTCTCTTAGAAGAACATAGGGGCTCCTGGGTGGCTCATTTGGTTGGGCGTCCGACTTCATCTCAGGTCATGATCTCACACTCCGTGAGTTTGAGCCCCACATCAGGCTCTGTGCTGACAGCTCAGAGCCTGTAGCCTGCTTCAGATTCTGTGTCCCCCTTCTCTCTGCCCTTCCCCTGCTCATGCTCTGTCTCTCTCTGACTCAAAAATATATTAAAAAAAAACATTTAAAAAATAAAAAAAAAAAAAAGAAGAAGAAAATATAAGAGCAAATCTTTGTGACATTCGGTTAAGGCAATGGCTTCTTAGGTATAACCCCAAATACAGGAATGCAGAAAAAAAGAAAGAAAGAGCAAATCTTTGTGACATTCGGTTAAGGCAATGGCTTCTTAGGTATAACCCCAAATGCAGGAATGAAGAAAGAAAGAAAGAAAGAAAGAAAGAAAGAAAGAAAGAAAGAAAGAAAGGAAGGAAGGAAGGAAGGAAGGAAGGAAGAAAGAAAGAAAGAAAGAAAGAAAGAAAGAAAGAAAGAAAAATGGGCACCTGGGTGGCTCAGTCAGTTGACTGTCCAACTTCAGCTCAGGTCTATCTCTTGGTTCGTGAGCTCGAGCCCCACATGAGGCTCTGTGCTGACAGCTCAGAACCTGATGCCTGCTTCAGATTCTGTCTCCTCTCTGCCTCTCTTCCACTTATGTTCTGTCTCTCTCTCAAAAATAAACAAACATTTAAAAATTAAAAAAATAAATACAAAATAAAGAGAATTTTGTGCTGCAAATGATACCACCAAGGAAATGAAAAGAAAACCCATGGAATGGAAGAAAAATTTGCAAATTGCATATCTGATAAAAGACTTCTATATATAAGAAGATATAAGATATATCTTATAAGATATATATAAGAACTTTTACAACTCAATTAAAAGACAACTAACCCATTTCTTTTAATGTGAAAAGATCTAAATTGACACTTCTCCAAAGAAGACATACAAATGGCCTATAAGAACACGAAATGATTCTTAACATCTAAGTCAGAGAAACAAAATCAAACAAGACACTATTTCCTATTCACTAGCGTGGCTATAATCAAAACAACAATACCAAGTGCCAGTGAAGATGTAGAAAAACAGCAATCCTCAATCTCAGTGTTGCTGGTGGAAATATAATATGGTACATTCAGTTTGGAAAAGATAGTTCCTCAAATCTGTAAATATAAAGTAACCACAGCAAGTCCATCCCAGTTGTATAGCCAAAGGAAATGAAAACATACCCATGCAAAATCTTGTATGTGAATATTTATACCAGCATTATTCATAATGGTCAAAAGGTGGAAATCACCAAAATGCCCATTAGCCAATGAATGGATAAACAAGATGTGGCACATTTATACAATGGAATATTATTCCACAATAGAAAAGAATGAAACACTGAGGCATGTATGAACATGTACGGATACTGTGCTAAATGACAGAAGTCAGCCCCCCAAAACAGGTGTTATATGTTTACATTTGTAGGAAATGTCAGGAACAGACAAACCTATGGAGACAGAAGAGTAAATTAGTGGTTACCAGGCGGTGGGAGAGGAGAATGGCGGAAGGAACGTTAATGGATACGAGGTTTCTTTTTGGTGTGACGAAAATGTTCTAATCTTAGATTGTGGGGATGGTTGCCCAGCTCTGTGAACATACTAAAAAGCACTGAATTGTATGAATTTTTAAAAATCAATTTTATGGTATGTGACTTACACCTCCTTAAAACTTATTTAAAATGAGATATTAATTATAAAAATGCAATTTCTCTAATGTCACATCTTATAATTTCCTGCAGAAAGTTGGTGCCTAATACAGGTTCTCTAAAAGTTTAAAGAAGTTAAAAGAATGAACAAGTGAAAGCCTTTCCCCAAATATAAACAGGAAGAAGGGCACTTACTCAGAAATCAGAAATTTAGAAGGAATAATTATAGAACATCTGTATCAAATATTATAAACTCAATTCGTATACAGTGGAGCTGCACTAGAAATGACAGAGAAAACTATGTCCAGGGGAAGGATTATGGTGCTATGGGCTTTCATTCTGAGGTGGGAGAGGGATTTTTCATAAATGGAACTATTTACAGACCTTTATATGAAAAAGAAGCACAACTGAAATTTAAGTATTCCATTACTTCAAAATATCTTCCTACTGATAGCTTTACTAGTGCAAGTAATGGCCAATTAAACTGAAGGATTAAAAGGACTAGCTTGTAGAGAGAAAATGAACAAGCTTCAACAGCAAACATGCATCAGCTGAAGATGTTTCAAAATTACCAGAGTTAATAAAAGTCACTTTGATAGCATCTTTCTTTCAGGAGCTCAGAGTGTGTGTGTGTGTGTGTGTGTGTGTGTGTGTGTGTGTGTGTGTGTG